>NC_133210.1:5092520-5102520 GCF_958299795.1 Porites lutea
GCGTGAAGACGGTTGCTAGCGTGAACGACGGTTGCCAGCGTGAACGACGGTTGCTAGCGTGAAGCGTAACGACGGTTGCCAGCATTCACGTTGTAGATTTTTAAACTGAAACTGGACAGCTTGAAACGGTCTTCTAAGAGGTTGCTTTTCTTTATATCCATAAAGAAATCGTATTGTATTTTAAAATTTATGGCGTTACTTTATTTTGTCCAAATATCACGATCACGATCTCCTCAGCTGTCTCCTTACCCTAACAGAACACAAATCTCACTAAAATCAAAACAAGTATTTCCAGGCTTGTTGAATTTTTTTTCTCAGTTTATTTCCCTGTTTTAAGCAGTAAGGATAATATTTGTTTTCGCCACGAATTAAGTTCGGCACATGTAAAGTTCGACCGTCTGAATAAACAGTCGAACTTAATAATAATAGGTATTAGGTTCGGCACATGTAAAGTTCGACGTTTGAACGGGGGCCTTAGTGTCTCATAAATACAAGTAAACAAAATAATACAATGGAAAATTTCCCAGAATGAAGTGCCTAAACTCACTCTTCTCGAAGTACAATAAATTTTAAGAGAAGCCACAAAGGCAAATGCATGCCGGTTCGGCAGAAAGACTTCTAATGAGGCTAATTTGTAATTGAGTTCCTTGTTGAATCGAAATCTTTTTGACGTACAGGAATCCAGTAGATATGAGAATTTGTCACCTCCAAGCAAATGAACCGTAAAAAGTTGATTACTTCTACAGAGCTTCCCTGCTGATGTTCGCCTATTGAATAGGCGAACATCAGCAGAGGTCTACGATTTCACTGAGACCTCTGAGCTCCTCTGAGACCTCGTCATGCTTTTCCAGCTCTTCTGCGCAAGACGAAACCCTTTCTCTGACTTCTCGACCGCTTACCTCTATATTTTGTAGTAGCTGGAGGGAATTTAGTCCTTCTTTGATCGCTCTAAAACGCTTTCGTCTGCATTGCATCGGCGTATTAAGGGCTCGGGCTAAGGTTCTGGAAAAGATGAGTCTTTTTTCAACAGATGGCAAAAGTAAATAGAAATTATTTCTATTTACTTTTGTCAGTTCTTTGAAAACTGAAGAAGTATGCGCTGGTGCGTCCCACGTTGAGATTTATGCAACTGGCCTCAGGGGCACCCGACGTCAATTTATGGAAAAAATATCTGTTCGGAAGACGATTTGAGATCTAGAATGTTTGGAACATTTTTTGTAAAATTTCTTGCTTGCCTGCCTCTCCTAGGATTTTCGAACATCTAAAAAATTGTATAATTGCCCATTTTAACGGATTTTTACCTAGCTTCACCTAGAATTTTGGGGGCCTCTTTTCTGGCTGAAATTTTCGAAAAGGTAAGTTTTGATCCCTATAATTTTCGGGTAACTAAACTTTCAGCTAGGAAATCCGAACAGATGAAAATTTTTAGGGGATATTAATATGCCTGTATCTACCGTTTAAATACTAAAATACGTCCAACAATGCTATGTTTAAGTGTTTTTGAACTATATTCTCGTTGGGTACGACTGCTGGCTCCCAAATTTAAAATCAAGTGACTGCTGAGATGCCAGAGATGCCAGTCTATTCGGAATTATAAGTAGGAAAAACGCCTAGTTTAAAGCCAAAACTAGAATAAGCCAATGGAATGGCAAGTCGTTCTGTAAACATGTAATTGGGACTTTTTTATGATTGTTTCCACGAAGTTATGAAGTTTATTCCTACACACCTGCGTCATTCGGGTCCATTTTCAGTTCAGTGAACATGAACGACGTGTCTTTTTCTAAACTGAACATGGGAATGTGAAGTCTGTTCTAACTTCTAAATCTCGCCATTTATCGTCAGTTAATTCATTTCCAAACTATTTTAATGATGACATTTTTTTGAAAAAATCATAAACGATGGCATTTTTTAAATCATGCACAGATGGCTTTTAATAGACGCTAAAAATGCATACCCCGACTCTAAAAAAACTCAAAACCGCCGATCCTTTTCTTGCGGTCTCAATTATGTAAGGGTTCTCCCTCACTGGCTGACAAATAAACAACGCCAGGAGTAGCTTTGAAAATTTAACCTGATGTTCTGAACTGGACTGTATCTTTACCGCAGTTGATTTACTTTAGACTAATATCAAACAAAAACTGTAATCCTCTGATAAGATATCAATGATTTGGCAAAGACTGCCTTCTTATCTTTAATCCATTTTACAAGTGCGCTAGGATCAAAGATCGTTTTTTCATGGAAATGTCAACAGACGAGAATGATCTAACTGGTGAAGGGTTCATTACCTTACGATTGTAAAATAGTCAAAATGTCGAGATTTCACGGTTCTATGACTCGTACAGAAATAGAGCTAACAAGGAGCATAACCTTCATTTGACTGCTGGTTGCGTCAAAGAGAACAGTACCTCGCAGTTTCCGTGGTAAGTACGCTGCTTCCTTTTCAGTTACATAATCAATTACTTCTATTTTCTAAAGTGTATCTCACGGTGTTCGTGGCTGAAGCAGCAGTCGGTTAATTGATGATTAGGCTAGTGCTCTGAGCTCGTCTTCCACATAGCCATAGGGTAAGTTCGAGTTTTCAGCTTGTTTTCGGTCCCAGAAGCTCATATGTAAATTGCGTTTGAGTTTGCGTTTGCTGACGATTCTCGTCCCTGCAAGCGATTGTCTACAGCATAGGTTTGGGGCTAACTGCTTGAAAGGCAGAAATCTTAATGTGAAGGGGTGATGAATGGTCCATAAAAATTTTTAACTGCTCGCAAAATTTAAACGAGTGCTCGCTTGTTCGTGCTCCTAAACTTTTTGCAGTTGCTAGCATGCTTGCTTTCTTGTCAGTATTGCTCGAAATTTTGTAAATCCTTCTTTGGGTTACAGTAAATTTTTGTGTATAGTGTTGAATTTCTATAAATATGGCTATCAAGTGTCATTCACGTCAGCCGTTACACTTTCTTCTTCCAATCTTTCGGTGAGGTCCTTCAAACTCGCTGGATTGTTTGGAAGCTTCGGTCGGCCATAGGCGCTGATAGGCAAAGTGCCTGGATTGTCTTTGGTTCATTTCGCTTTCACGCTCAGCTGTCGTGTGCTATCGCCATAAGTTCTAGCCCATTGCCTATTCTTTTCTACATCTTCTTTGCATCCTTTCCTCGCTAAAGGCTAAAGACAACCATCCCATCGGGAACGTCATAATACGAGTATGGCGAGGTAAAATAGCTGAAGTTACAATTACTGATTCTTTGAGAGTTTCTTCTACGGCAGCAGAAAATTGGTAGCAAAACTGTTGAACTGTTGGCATGTCATAAATGGATCTCATTTTTGAGTCGAAATGCTCGATGAGAAGAGTCACCAAGGCTTTCACATTTACCTTGCTTACGTAATCTCGATGTACAGCTTCTATTTCACGTTGAATTCGTTTTAAAGCCTCCAGGGTCATTCTTGTTCTAGAAATAGTCTTGGAGGATGGAACACCGTGAGGGCCTTCTACAAACGTTCTGCCACCGACTCTGGCCCTTGCTGCAGTGATGGCTTCTTCAAAGTAAGAAACTGCTTCTTTCATAATGGAGATCACTGTTAGAAGATCGGGAGGTTGGTTGCTGTGAATCCCATGTGAAGTATACAGCATAGAATTATGCTTTAAAAAATCTGCAAGTGCTTCAGTGGGTGATACGATTTTCACGGCAGCTGCACCGGTGTCTGTCAAAAATATTGTCTCTCTTTCTGCACAGATGCCAGTTGGTTGGACAAAAGAAGCCGTTTTCTCGCAACCATCTTTTGATGCATCAATTCCTGACCCCACGATATAATTTGCTGCACGGGAATCAAATCTACCAATCCTCCTTGCTTCCACATGGGAAAACACTAAGTTTCCCTTGCTTGTTGCGGAAACATCGACGACAGTCTTCAAGGACGGTGATCCCTTCTTTATGAGCTTGGTGAAAGATGCGTCTTTGCAATCTACCAAGTAGCACAGGACGAAATAACATGTTTCCGTATTTCGTAAACCCATCGGAAACAAGGAGTTACATAAATCCGCTACGATTCCGCGATGCGGAAACATGGTCATCTACTTTCTCTTGAATGCGACACGTTTCCGTCATGTTTCCGCAACGGAAATGAACAATCACGTATCCGTTTCATTTCCGTTAAATAAGTTTCCGTTCTCACTTGTTTCCGTCAAGTTTCCGTTGACGTATTTCTGTTGCTACTGATAAATAATAAACGGCCAACGCAAACAATGAATCGGATAAAACATTGAGCTTTGTAAGCAAAAGAGTCTACAATAAATTAAATCAAATTTCCTATAAAGATCTAACGGTGTGCATTACTAGAGTGTCAACCGTATATTAAAAAGATGCAGGGTGGACCACTAGAAAAGTTTCTTTTTTTAAGGAAAATAAATTGAAAAATAAGGGACAGAGAGAATATAAATAATCTAAATGGGTCATTTAAGCCGGTTGAGACAGAATTTGATCTGGATGGGTCATTTAAGCCGGTTGAGACAGAATATGATCTGGATAGGTCATTTGAGCCCGTTGAGGCAGAATATGATCTGGATGGGTCATTCGAGCCCGTTGAGGGAGAATATGATCTGGATGGGTCATTTAAGCCGGTTGAGACAGAATATGATCTGGATAGGTCATTTGAGCCGGTTGAGGCAGAATATGATCTGGATGGGTCATTTGAGCCGGTTGAGGCAGAATATGATCTGGATGGGTCATTCGAGCCGGTTGAGGCAGAATATGATCTGGATGGGTCATTTGAGCCGGTTGAGGCAGAATATGATCTGGATGGGTCATTCGAGCCGGTTGAGGCAGAATATGATCTGGATGGGTCATTTGAGCCGGTTGAGGCAGAATATGATCTGGATGGGTCATTTGAGCCGGTTGAGGCAGAATATGATCTGGATGGGTCATTTGAGCCGGTTGAGGCAGAATATGATCTGGATGGGTCATTTGAGCCGGTTGAGGCAGAATATGATCTGGATGGGTCATTCGAGCCGGTTGAGGCAGAACATGATCTGGATGGGTCATTTGAGCCGGTTGAGGCAGAATATGATCTGGATGGGTCATTTGAGCCCGTTGAGGCAGAATATGATCTGGATGGGTCATTTGAGCCCGTTGAGGCAGAATATGATCTGGATGGGTCATTTGAGCCCGTTGAGGCAGAATATGATTTGGATGGGTCATTTGAGCCCGTTGAGGCAGAATATGATCTGGATGGGTCATTCGAGCCGGTTGAGGCAGAATATGATCTGGATGGGTCATTTGAGCCCGTTGAGGCAGAATATGATTTGGATGGGTCATTTGAGCCCGTTGAGGCAGAATATGATTTGGATGGGTCATTTGAGCCCGTTGAGGCAGAATATGATTTGGATGGGTCATTTGAGCCGGTTGAGGCAGAATATGATCTGGATGGGTCATTTGAGCCGGTTGAGGCAGAATATGATTTGGATGGGTCATTTAAGCCCGTTGAGGCAGAATATGATCTGGATGGGTCATTTAAGCCGGTTGAGGCAGAATATGATATAGATGGGTCATTTGAGCCGGTTGAGGCAGAATATGATTTGCATGGGTCAATTGAGCCGGTTGATGCAGAATATGATCTGGATGGGTCATTCGAGCCGGTTGAGGCAGAATATGATCAGGATGGGTCATTTAAGCCGGTTGAGACAGAATATGATCTGGATGGGTCATTTGAGCCGGTTGAGGCAGAATATGATCTGGATGGGTCATTTGAGCCGGTTGAGGCAGAATATGATCTGGATGGGTCATTTAAGCCGGTTGAGACAGAATATGATCTGGATGGGTCATTTCAGCCGGTTGAGGCAGAATATGATCTGGATGGGTCATTTGAGCCGGTTGAGGCAGAATATGATCTAGATGGGTCATTTGAACCGGTTGAGGCAGAATATGATCTGGATGGGTCATTTGAGCCCGTTGAGGCAGAATATGATCTGGATGGGTCATTTGAGCCCGTTGAGGCAGAATATGATCTGGATGGGTCATTTGAGCCGGTTGAGGCAGAATATGATTTGGATGGGTCATTTAAGCTGGTTGAAGCAGAATATGATCTGGATAGGTCATTTGAGCCGGTTGAGGCAGAATATGATCTGGATGGGTCATTTAAGCTGGTTGAGGCAGAATATGATCTGGATGGGTCATTTGAGCCGGTTGAGGTAGAATATGATTTGCATGGGTCAATTGATCCGGTTGATGCAGAATATGATCTGGATGGGTCATTCGAGGCCGTTGAGGCAGAATATGATCTGGATGGGTCATTTAAGTCAGTTGAGACAGAATATGATCTGGATAGGTCATTTGAGCCGGTTGAGGCAGAATATGATTTGGATGGGTCATTTGAGCCGGTTGAGGCAGAATATGATCTAGATGGGTCATTTGAACCGGTTGAGGCAGAATATGATCTAGATGGGTCATTTAAGCCAGTTGAGACAGAATATGATCTGGATGGGTCATTTAAGCCGGTTGAGGCAGAATATGATCTGGATGGGTCATTTGAGCCGGTTGAGGCAGAATATGATCTAGATGGGTCATTTGAACCGGTTGAGGCAGAATATGATCTGGATGGGTCATTTAAGCTGGTTGAGGCAGAATATGATCTGGATGGGTCATTTGAGCCGGTTGAGGCAGAATATGATCTGGATGGGTCATTTGAGCCGGTTGAGGCAGAATATGATTTGGATGGGTCATTTAAGCCCGTTGAGGCAGAATATGATCTGGATGGGTCATTTAAGCCGGTTGAGGCAGAATATGATATAGATGGGTCATTTGAGCCGGTTGAGGCAGAATATGATTTGCATGGGTCAATTGAGCCGGTTGATGCAGAATATGATCTGGATGGGTCATTCGAGCCGGTTGAGGCAGAATATGATCAGGATGGGTCATTTAAGCCGGTTGAGACAGAATATGATCTGGATGGGTCATTTGAGCCGGTTGAGGCAGAATATGATCTGGATGGGTCATTTGAGCCGGTTGAGGCAGAATATGATCTGGATGGGTCATTTAAGCCGGTTGAGACAGAATATGATCTGGATGGGTCATTTCAGCCGGTTGAGGCAGAATATGATCTGGATGGGTCATTTGAGCCGGTTGAGGCAGAATATGATCTAGATGGGTCATTTGAACCGGTTGAGGCAGAATATGATCTGGATGGGTCATTTGAGCCCGTTGAGGCAGAATATGATCTGGATGGGTCATTTGAGCCCGTTGAGGCAGAATATGATCTGGATGGGTCATTTGAGCCGGTTGAGGCAGAATATGATTTGGATGGGTCATTTAAGCTGGTTGAAGCAGAATATGATCTGGATAGGTCATTTGAGCCGGTTGAGGCAGAATATGATCTGGATGGGTCATTTAAGCTGGTTGAGGCAGAATATGATCTGGATGGGTCATTTGAGCCGGTTGAGGTAGAATATGATTTGCATGGGTCAATTGATCCGGTTGATGCAGAATATGATCTGGATGGGTCATTCGAGGCCGTTGAGGCAGAATATGATCTGGATGGGTCATTTAAGTCAGTTGAGACAGAATATGATCTGGATAGGTCATTTGAGCCGGTTGAGGCAGAATATGATTTGGATGGGTCATTTGAGCCGGTTGAGGCAGAATATGATCTAGATGGGTCATTTGAACCGGTTGAGGCAGAATATGATCTAGATGGGTCATTTAAGCCAGTTGAGACAGAATATGATCTGGATGGGTCATTTAAGCCGGTTGAGGCAGAATATGATCTGGATGGGTCATTTGAGCCGGTTGAGGCAGAATATGATCTAGATGGGTCATTTGAACCGGTTGAGGCAGAATATGATCTGGATGGGTCATTTAAGCTGGTTGAGGCAGAATATGATCTGGATGGGTCATTTGAGCCGGTTGAGGCAGAATATGATCTGGATGGGTCATTTAAGGTGGTTGAGGCAGAATATGATATGGATGGGTCATTTGAGCCGGTTGAGGCAGAATATGATTTGCATGGGTCAATTGAGCCGGTTGATGCAAAATATGGTCTGGATGGGTCATTCGAGCTGGTTGAGGAATATCATCTGGATAGGTTGTTTGAGCCGGCTAAGGAATATGATCTGGATGGATCATTTTAGCTGGTTGAGGCAGAATATAATCTGGATGGGTCATTAGAGC
Organism: Porites lutea; assembly: GCF_958299795.1. Taxonomy (NCBI): domain Eukaryota; kingdom Metazoa; phylum Cnidaria; class Anthozoa; order Scleractinia; family Poritidae; genus Porites; species Porites lutea. Next base: position 5,100,665 of record NC_133210.1, read on the forward strand.
TGGTTCAACTGGATGGGTCATTCAAGCGGGTTGAGGCAGAATATGATCTAAATGGGTCATTTAAGCTGGTTGAGGCAGAATATGATCTGGATGGGTCATTGGAGCCGGTTGAGGCAGAATATGATCTGGATGGGTCATTGGAGCCGGTTGAGGCAGAATATGATCTGGATGGGTCATTTGAGCCAGTTGAGGCAGAATATGATCTGGATGGGTCATTTAAGCTGGTTGAGGCAGAATATGATATGGATGGGTCATTTGAGCCGGTTGAGGCAGGATATGATTTGCATGGGTCATTGGAACCGGTCTATGCAGAATATGATCTGGATGGGTCATTTGAGCCGGTTGAGGCAGAATATGATCTGGATGGGTCATTTGAGGCGGTTGAGGTAGAATATGATCTGGATGGGTCATTTAAGCCGGTTGAGGCAGAATATGATTTGCATGGGTCATTTGAGCTGTTTGAAGCAGAATATGATCTGGATGGGTCATTCGAGCTGGTTGATGCAGAATATGATCAGGATGGGTCATTCAAGCTGGTTGAGCAAGAATATTATCTGGATGGGTTGTTTGAGCCGGCTAAGGAATATGATCTGGATGGGTTATTTGAGCTGGTTGAGACAGAATATGATCTGTATGGGTGATTAGAGCCGGTTGAGGCAGAATATGATCGGTATGGGTCATTAGAGCTGGTTCAACTGGATGGGTCATTTGAGCCGGTTGAGGCAGAATATGATCTGTATGGGTCATTAGAGCTGGTTCAACTGGATGGGTCATTTGAGCCGGTTGAGGCAGAATATGATCTGTATGGGTCATTAGAGCTGGTTCAACTGGATGGGTCATTTGAGCCGGTTGAGGCAGAATATGATCGGTATGGGTCATTAGAGCTGGTTCAACTGGATGGGTCATTTGAGCCGGTTGAGGCAGAATATGATCTGTATGGGTCATTAGAGCTGGTTCAACTGGATGGGTCATTTGAGCCGGTTGAGGCAGAATATGACCTAAATGGGTCATTTAAGCCAGGTGAGGCAGAATATGATCTGGATGGGTCATTTGAGCCGGTTGAGGCAGAATATGATCTGGATGGGTCATTTGAGCCCATTGAGGGAGAATATGATCTGGATGGGTCATTTGAGCCCATTGAGGGAGAATATGATCTGGATGGGTCATTTGAGCCCATTGAGGGAGAATATGATCTGGATGGGTCATTTGAGCCCATTGAGGGAGAATATGATCTGGATGGGTCATTTGAGCCGGTTGAGGCAGAATATGATCTGGATGGGTCATTTGAACCGGTTGAGGCAGAATATGATCTGGATGGGTCATTTGAGCCCATTGAGGGAGAATATGATCTGGATGGGTCATTTGAGCCCATTGAGGGAGAATATGATCTGGATGGGTCATTTGAGCCCATTGAGGGAGAATATGATCTGGATGGGTCATTTGAGCCCATTGAGGGAGAATATGATCTGGATGGGTTACATTATTTGAGCCGTTTGAGAAATACGATCTGGATGGGTTATTTGAGCCGGTTGAGGGATATGATATATAGAGAATAGTATATGGCCATGCAGAGATACAAAATTTCTCTTCGAGTGTTGAAAAATATTTCACAAATGAGCGCAGCGAACAAGTGAAATATTTTTTCGACACGAGAAGAGAAATTTCGTATCTCCAAGCGGTCATATAATGTTCTATTTATTATGTAAACACCAATGAACTACCAAACCATTTCACTTTATTAGTTTTTTGGTGTGAAAGGCGCAATCTATTATGTAGCCATTGCAACGGTGATATTTTCACACGTGACGATAACATGTTATTTTCAGACATGAAGATATCAAGCTTTCGCGTAAAAG
>NC_133210.1:5107520-5112520 GCF_958299795.1 Porites lutea
GCTTTAACATATTTTACGCGCAACATGTTATTTTTTACATAATAGCAAATTCAAACAAAGAATTGGCATTTTTTCACCCAGAAACACAAGACTGGTCTGTATTTTGTTAGAAAACTTTGTGAAGAGCAAAACAAATAAATCTATACAGAGTTCAAGTTTGCTGTTGAAATTTTATGGGTGACAAAATGTTTAAAGTGACTTAGAATCATACATTGTATCATCAGGAAGTGGAAGGCACAAACATGTCAGGCTTCTTCCCCTTCCCTTCTGTTTCTCTCTCACCCCCTGCTGAATGACCAAGACAGGTAATAATAAAATATACATTCAGTATAACAGCTTAAGCAAAACTGTACCTGTTGATCAGCACTACAAGATTCAAATGCACTTTCTTCATCTACATACAATGTAAGGGAAAAAAATGAAACTGTATCAGCTGAAATCTCCGATGATGTTACTTAAAAATTACATTATCATATTACATGTAGGTGTATATTGTGGTACACTGCACATTAAAAAAAGTATATTAAAATTCATACTTGGGTCCAGGCTTAGAATAATAACATTAAAAACTCAAGAGTGCACTTTTAAACGATCTTAAATATTTTATGGAAGGGTGGATATAATTTACTGTTAATAAAAAGCCAACTTCAATAAACAAAATAGGGGTATGAAGAGGTCTATGCCTTGTGCAGGGATAAGACAAAACATTTATGCTGCATCGATCGTGCTGATTGGCAATTTTAAAAAATTTCATTATGATTTTGATTTCCTTTACTATTCTTTTTCAATTCTAAACTTGTGTAATGTCAGGCTGTGGCTTATCTAATAAGAATTATTATGATTTACAATGTACTAATAAATTCTACAACTAAATACAGTGTAAGTGGTAAAATCAAAAGTATTCCTCAAAATGAAGTGTGGCTTTGACATGATATTAAATTCTACATACCCGAGTCACTTCCAGGAACATCTTGTGTGACTGACTTGGAAAATGAATCAAAGGTTCCATCTGCATGTACATTCAAAAACCATGTTATTAATAGTCATGAAATATAATCAGACCTGTTAAATTATGACCTTTTTATGCTTGAATGCAACAGCTTCAATAACATTCACTGACACGTGGTTATTTTTCGTAGCCTGCGGTGCAAATTTGTAATGTGTGACAGATCGTTGACAACATCTGTCAATATTCATTGCTCACTTGTGAACAGCCAGAGCTCTGACCGATCAGATCATGATACCAGAATCTGGTATCATGGGTGGGCGGCATCAAAACAAAGTCTACAGGCTTCCCCACCTTTTTCCTCCAGGCTATGCTTTCTCTTTTGCCCTGTTCCACTTGGGAGCCTGTACGCAGCCTACTAAACAGTTGACATTTATGGTATACATATATTTTTTTGAGAAGAAGCATTCAAGTTTGCCGCTTATTCGCAGAAAAACACAAACTTTACAATAACAGACCAGAACGAACATAAACTTAAACAAATTTACATTTGGAAACCCATAACTACCAGGTTAAATTTTAACTTAGGTTGATTTTCAATTTTCTTTGTTTCTTAGGTATAGGAGACAAAGGAAACTGAGAATCTACCTACAATACTTGTCACAAATCTTGGAACAATAGTGTGATTTTCCCCTTCCCCAGGGTTGATTTGGGTATTACAGTTGTAATACGCACGGCTCAACATTGGGGAAGGAGAGGGGCACATTTGAGTGAGAGCAAAGGTGAGAAGAGTGAAGGTAAGACATTTTCAAAAAATTCAAGGAAAACGGTTTCTGTTTCAACGAATTGTGACGAGGATTGTAGGTTTTTAAAAAAATTTAAACTATATTGAGGGACAGAGAAGAAAATTTATTTTGACCGGTAACAAACACTTATTTACGTCATTAGTAAGTCTTATAGCGTTTATGTCGTTTGAGGTCCATATGATCGCTGCGATCGCTGAGAAAAAAAAGGTTAAGCGATCGCACCGATCATAGCGATCACAAGGAAACCAACTTCCAGGGATCGCACCGAAAGGACCGCAGAGATAGGAAAAAAGTTCCATCTCAGCGATCGTTGTCGCTGCGATCGCTACGATCGCTGAACTTTTTATTTCTCAGCGATCGATCGCAGCGATCACAGCGATCATATGGAAACCAGCTGGCTTTGGTAAGGGTTTGCCTTTTTTTTTTTAGGAAACTCTAGTAAGCGAGAGTGACACGAGATCTTACCTTCGCTTTCGCTCGAACTTGACCCAGGAACATCTTCTGGCTCACATTTCTTTTGCCTGAGATCGTGAACTGTTGTCCACTGATTTAAAGTTGAATTAAAGTAGAGCCGACGGTGTTCGTGATACTGTGTATGGCCAAGGAACTGCTCACAATGTCCACACTTTTGCCTGCTCCATTGTCTCTTCTTCCTACGATTCTCGTCCCCATGAAAAACTTTCCTCTTCATTGTTTAGAAATCAACTTTAATAAAACTATGAACTTCGCTAAACACGCTGCTAAAACCTGAAAGGAGGGAAATCTCCGCACTCGTACGGTTTGTAAACAACTGATCGAGATTATAGTCTATTGCGCAGATGCTACTGCGCATACCGTGGGCTCGCTGTTCTTTTGTTTACGGGTCAGTGTCAAAGAGCGTCATTCGCGAGGCGGGAAAAATCGACTCACATTTCGAGTTCAAGCGCACTTTTGTTGGCAGTTCGTCGCCGGATCAAGCAAGTAGAATGGCAACGCCGAGCGTAGAAAGGGAACAAACCGATCAAGAAACGCCACGAACTGTTCCAGAAACGCAACGGGATCTTGTGAGGCGACTACTTGGTGAAGTGTCGGAAATGCGGAAAGAAAATCAACAACTGCAAAGTGAAGTGGCAACGTTAAAGGCTAACGTCACTAAGAGAAGGCTCTTTCGACAACCCAAAGATAATGATGCTGAATGCTCTGTAAGTTATTTCTTTTCATAAATATTATAAAAACATATTTGCCTTTCAACCAGTATGGCTTACGGTCAAGTCGCCCGAAAGTTATCTCGCCCGAAACCAGAGTTCTGAGGGTTAAGCTTAAGCTTATGTCGTCCGATCGCGAAATTTCTAGTTAAGTCGCTCGAAATTTTATCATGCTCAACAGCATCCTAAAATCTTTATCACGCTAGTTTCGTTTCCTCAAGATCAAATCTTAAAGAACGAGACATATTACTCTGAACTCATTTAAAGTGCTTGTTTCGATTCATCAATGCTTTAAAGAACGTGATACCGTCAGTTAAATCGTGTGCACGTGATGAGAAAACGTGTTCTAATTGGGTGCAAACATGACGGGTTTTGCCGCCAAACATTCAAATATAGGTAGGCGGCTCTTCGCACGTGAACCTCTTGATTTGTTTTTGCCCACCAAAATATTATTCGCAAACTTTTAGATGTTCAAAGAATAATTCTAAAAAGCAAGTGTGTTATTTCTGAGCAAGAAATATTCCTGAAAATTGAGAAAAATAACAGATGAGAACGTGCTGATCAAAACCATATAAACAACTTTTAACCTTGGCGTGACAGTTTGCTCTAACGGCTGTCAAACATGTTAATGTTTGGTGGCAAAACACCATCGTCATGTCTGTCACCCTAACATGTTCCTTTTTTTTGTCTCATCTAAACTTAGATGCAACTGATGGTATACTGTAAAATTCCGAAAATAAGCCCCGGGGCTTACATTTTTCAAAGGTCCTTTTTGAGGGGCTTATTTTTAGAGGGGCTTATGTACGGACGGCAATTTGCATTTAAAAATCGATTGGTTAGCCTTATTCTAGGTAGGAAATTTACCGTTTTTCTTTGATTACTTTGCATTTGAGGGCAATTTCCAAGTACAAGCCCCCCGGGAGCTTATATTTGGAGGGGCGATTTAATGGAGAGTTTTTTGCATTATGATTTTGAGGGGCATATATTAGGAGGGGCTTATACATGGAGGGGCTTATTTTCGGAATTTTGCAGTATTACAAATTTATCCTTGCATCATCCCTCAAAGAACGAGATATATTATAAACGCTATTTCCTTGAATAATAGCCAGGCCCTGGGGGAGATTATAATTTTTTTTCATGTCAAAAGGAGGCAATTATTGGAGGGAGGTGATTATTTCAAATATTGCTCACTGAAAGTCTAGCCCTAAATGTTTTGTTTTATTATCCATTAATTAAAAAAAAAATAGTCACATCAAATAAACTGAACTGAATTTGGTTCCTTGATTAATTTTCAATGTTAATATAGTTAATATCAGAGTTGAGGCATCACTGATGATCAGTTTTGCTGGATCAGACCCCACGTCAGCTTTGTTTGTTATCCAAGGTGTCACTTTTTAACTTGATAAGGAGAGTTAAAAAAAAGAGATGGCGAGAGGGGTGGGGACGATTGTTCAAGGGAGGCAATTAACTGAGGGACAGCTATTATTCTAGGAAATGCAGTAATTATCCCTCTTGTTTTCTCACTCTTTTGCTTAAAGAACAAAATATATTACATACACTCTTTACTAAAAATTCTGTGTGACATAAATTAGCATTTTGGACAACTTAACTACAAATTTCAAGCGACATAACTCTGGTTTCAGGTGGGATGACTTTTGAGCAACTTGACTAGTTCTCAGCAGAGTCTGTTAGCCTGTGGGAGGGCTTGCATTAGTGTTTGCTTTTTATTCAGTGCTATATTTTATACTTTTTTCAAGAACCAGAAAAAGTGTGGAAAATAGAAAAAAGGCGGGAGCTTTTTTTTGTTTTTGTTTTTTTTTTTTTCAAAGCTACAGTGAGTGCTTGATAGGTGAATTTTTTTTGCCGTAGTCAAATCCTATTCAATTTCACCCTTAGCCATGACATTTAATCACAGAATGAGAAGTTTCATAATTCTCTTACGTCCACATTGCATTGCAGTGCATTGTACGTTTGCAGTGCACCATGAAAAAAGCTTGGTTCCTGCGGTTTTCAAGGTCTTCATTGTCACCTATTTGGTGACTTGAAGTCTGGAAAAATGAACTA
>NC_133210.1:5117520-5140020 GCF_958299795.1 Porites lutea
TGTTTTACAACTCACTTAACCTGAGATCAGGCCCAATTTTAGCGGTTCTCATACATTCTCTCAAACGGCCACCGCTAAAATTGGACCTCATACAAACTCTCCCAAGTTTGTGCTCAGTGCGGCCAGATTTTCGCCGCAACGCTGATTGGCTGTTAGAACAATGCCACAAGATCTGATTGGCTGTTGTAATCAACGGAAGTTGTAAGCGCTTATATTCCTCGCGTGGTTGTTTTCGCGAATGATCCGCCGACGGCGGAGAGAAGGACCGATTTTGCTGTCTTTTTCATTGTTTTATGGTCTCATAGTAGGAAAATATGCCTTATTATGTGCCATGGAAATTCAGAAAATTCAGATGGTTGTTCATATCTTGTCAGGATTTGCTTTATTTACGGAACTAATGTGAGTGTATCGCAGAGTTTAATCTCTCTGCAAGTTGTTGAATAGTTAAGCAAGGACGACGACGACGGCAGTGAAAACGTCGGTAAAAAAATGAATTTGCCTTCTTTCAGACTTAATCGCGTCTATTTGGACCCACTCAATATGTCAAATGCAGGCGACTTTTCCGGGGGTTGAATTCTTAAGAATTTTATTCAGGTTCAAAAAGATGAAGGAAAATTCGTCGTCGTATGTCCACGTCCTCCATAAAACGTTAAATTAGAAGGTTTCACGTAGTAAACAGCGTGTTGCACGTGCAAAGCTGTTGTTTTGATCATTAAAGCCATTGTTTTTTTGAAGTCGTCGTTGTGGTCGTCGTCGTCGTAGTTGCTTAAGCTCTCTAATGTGTAGAATGTGCCTTTTGATTTACCAACAAACGAGTGCAAATCAAAATACTGTCCATCCTAAAACTGGTTTCATTTGAAAGTTTAGCCGGGAATGACTTCTCTGAACAGGGTACGCAAGCGGAGGCTCACTGCGAAAGAAACCTCAATCGCCAACTGTGAAGTGTCAGACGAAAAATGTCGCATCGCTGCTCAAGGAATTTTTGTAGATATTATCATAAAAGCTACAACAATGTAGTGGCGCTAAACAGACTTGTTGTTTGCCTTCGCGTTTTGTAAAAAATAAACCAGGAAAACTAGTGTCCTCGCTCGTTGGCTGTTTGCGGTTTCTTAATTTCGATTAATAAATTTAGCGAGCTTTTCAGACTTGCAGTAAAGGAACAACACAACTAAAGAGAACTACAAAGTGTGTTTGTAATCATGAGGCCTACTCTGGGACCTAAAGTCGCCTAAAGTCGCCCAAAGTCGCCTTAAGTCGCCTTAAGTCGCCTAAAATCGCCTTAAGTCGCCTAAAATCGCCTTAAATCGCTTAAAGTTGCCTTTAGTTTCCTTAAGTCACTAAATCATTCAAATCTTAACGAGGTTCAAATTGTCTTGTAGCTATTACTTTTTTAGTTTTCTATTTCCAGAATGCATGATTTCTCATAAAGTGTATAATAACCCGTGTTCAATAATATTAGCCACAGACCCACCCCACCCCCCATAAAAAAACTCCCACGGTGACTTAAGACCCATTAATTTCTTCTCCAGCCCTCTAATTTATACATTTAATTACTTTACACAATTTACTACCCGTAATAATTAGTCGTAAGCAATACAAGAATAATCATTCCTGTATTGTTTATGCAAAAATGACAACATATAGTACACAACTTTATCCAGTCACTTGTACAGGTATTTTATTAATTTCATCCGGGAGGTTTGTCTCATATTTCTCAGTAAAAATATTGTTTAAAAAGGCATTCAAAGGTTCAAGTTCTAGCTAAACTACATTAATCAGTGTGCAAAGAGAGTAGACAGAGTAGTGTCCAGGCAATAGCCCTGGGGTACTGGATTTTATGATTGGGCTAGTGAACTGCGTTTTTAACTTGCCTGGCTGGCAAGTAAAGTTTTTTAGGGAATTCAGATTACAGAAGAACTGTAATCAGTCCCATTCATAAAAAAAATTGGGGTTAGTCAAAATGGCTTTCAGGCTAGTGTATGCTAGGCAAACTGTAAAGCCGACTTTCTTTGCACCCTGAACAAAATATAGTTAAAACTCTTTTCTACTGCTTTGTGAGAGTCCAACATTCAAAGACATTTCAAGTAACTAAGATCAATACAGGTAGGTTGAAGGGAGAGAAAAAAACAATTATTGCCGCCACAACATTAATCTAAATTTTCTGGTAGTTAATACAAGTCTAAAGGTCAATCGAAAAAAGTGTCCATGTAAATTACCGATCCAGATTTTAAGAGCAACTAATGATAAGTTTTTTCTCCGGCACACAACCTCTGATCTGTATTTACCGTCGAATTATATCCATCTATCATTGACAGAAACACAATCACTCTTATAAACTTGAACACTTAGCTTAGCTTGTACAGTCGTCTCTTTAGGTCTTCCCTTCCAGACAGAAATTCAAGCTTTGTACATCGAAGGTGCGTAATACTGCTCTTTGTTTATGTTGTCGTGATTGCTCCCTGCCAAACGATTTGATTTAATCGATCATTATTGATAAAGAAAGTAGAAAAGCGAAATAATACTGTTCTTTCCTCTACGTTATGGCCGCCAAGAAAGTAGTGTGTTTTGATCACGTGACTAACTGGTCTGGAGGCGGGGAGAGGGCGGGACCGAGAAACCATGGAAATTAGCTTGCGACTGCAGTGGAATTCTGGGAGAAGCAAAATGGCGGATAGAATGTTGTACCTCGCGTTTTCGTATAAAGATCTCCTTTTAAATGGAAATTTCTGACATAATAATGGAAACGTTTACACTTGGTACTCCCATCGGTTTAAACATGACGCATAATGCTTCCTTTTGTGCTGAGAGCGTAAACGCTGCCGCGTGGAACAGACCGAGAGAGGTTGGTTGAAGCTAAGCTTAGTTGTTTACGTTTCTGCTGGTGCATAAATGCACTCATGAAATCAACCCGACTGGAAAGTTTCCAGAGAGACCATGGATAAGAGAGTACGGTTCACTAGCGAAGCAAGTATTTGGAAGTGTTTTGTTTGACTGAGACAGGAAAGGAGCAATATATATACGGCGAGAACTACAAACTTTTTGTTTTGAATTCAATTTGGAAAAACATCCTCTTAGCCAAGCGTGTGGGGACAAACATTGGCAGAGCAACTGCCAAGACATACAATGGGGATCGTCATTTCCATAATGTGCGATATCGATAAGTGATTTTAGATGTTTTAAATTAATTACTTAAATGTTTGTTGTCAAATTATGAAAAAAAGACACTTCAATATAAAGTTTTTGCTACAAACCAGCTTACAGTATGTTACAGAGATGTATTGAAATACTCTACTTTTATGGTTTTATTTTTTGGAAAAAGAAATGCAGGAACCATTGATTTTTTGTCCCTTATATTATGAAATAATGCATTTAAAGACCAAGAGAAAATTTACCCTTTTGGTTGCTTCTAACTCAGATTTTGTCTCTGCTAATGTAATACTAAACCAACACCCTTGATATTAGCCTGTGCCACAGATGGAACTAAACTCTGGGTTAAGTCCATCTGCAAAACAGTGGCAAAATCCTAGTTCTGGGCCCCCTGTGTGTGTATCAGGATTAGAGAACATGCCAGGACTGGACTGTTAAAAATGCCATTGTCCATTTGCCAATCATGTTGAAGGGGAACTCAAAATGCTGGTAATTCATTTAGTGCATCAGGGCCCAGAACAAGGATATTAGAGCTGCTTCACGAATGTTACTAACCACAGTTAGAATACACCTGCAACACAAGCTACCTTGATATTTAATGTTCAAAATATTAGGTAGCTGAGATTGTTGAAAATTTGGAAGACTAATGTAGATGTCTTCAAGACTGAATTAACTTATGCTACAACATTGTGTCCCTAGAGAGGTAGTGTTATCAGATTTTGATTTTGTATATGTTGTAGTTCATTTTTATTTCAGTTAATTTTTATTTTTCCATCGTTTCTGGGTATGGTTATGTATGCTAATGAATTTAAAACAAAGGGAAACCAAAAATTAACTGAAATTAAAAATTAACTGCAACATATTGACACTAACATGTAACTCACCTAAATGTCACCTTTTTCTCCTTAAGTCGCCTAAAGTCGCCTTAAATCACCTAAAGTCGCCTTAAATCGCCTTAAGTCACGCAACATTTTGACCAAATTTTCCTAAAGTCGCCTTAAATCGCCTTAAGTCGCCTAAAATTACGGCGACTTAAGGTCCCAGAGTAGGCCTAATCATGATTGTTTTTCGTTTTGTTTATAGGTCAGTTGAGCATGCATTTTTAGTAGTGTCGTTTCTTCTTTCCAAATTGGTAGATAATATTTACCTTGATTTGTAAAAAGTATATATTTTTTTAGACGTTTGTTTCTCTAGTAGATTCGCAAATTGCAAGTGTACTCACGGGACTAAAAATTAAATGCACTTGACTGAGAACTTGTTTGGTTTGTTCTGAGATAATTTACCTATATATCCTTTGAAAAAGTTGCCGATTTATTTCTCCAAGATTTTTAAAGATTCATGTAAGGAAAATCGGGCAAAATTGTCGAGGAAAATATAAAGGCAACAGCAAAATAGAATTTTCAGTTTTTTAAATTCGAGCGCGTCTAGCCAAAATGTTTAAACTAGAACATCTTGTCGCCGTTTTTTCGAAAACGTTTTACTTTGTACGCAACAGAAATAACCTCGCAGATCTCCTTTAACCTCGTAAGAAGTTAACTGTGATTGTGCAGACTGTTATATTTTTAGTTTAAAAAATTAAAAGGGAAAACCTATTTTTTAGGCTGTGGCTATATGGCCGGTAACCGGTCAAGGTTTTCAAAATACTAAATGGCCGGCAGTTCTATATTCTCAGTAAATTTCACAAAATCGAAAGATTCCAGCTAATCTAAACTATCATATGTCGATTTAGAAAAGTCAAGCGATCCTGAAATGCTTTACAGATCTCAAGTCTAGTGTTTGGTTGGCGCTGGGCTCAGAGGAGGAAGTCATGTTTTGTGACACTTTGAAATTTTTGCAGCTCGACTGCCGGTCAAGGTTTTCAAAACACTAAATGGCCGGCAGTTCTATATTCTTCTCAAACTCATTAATAATTCATTAAGAAAATACAAAGGAAATTAATGTTTAATGAGTGTTTGGAAATCGGATGAAACACTGCTTAGTATTTGCATCCTTACTTTCTCCTTCAAAAATGATTTTGTTTGAGAAGAAATATCAAACATTCGACACAGTGTTTCATCACCAGATGAAACACCTCGAAGTTCGTCAAAAATACTCCGCTGCGCGTCGTATTTTCAACTCTCTTCTCGGTGTTTCATCTGGTGATGAAACACTGCATCTCATGTTTGATATATTACTTAGTAAATTTCACAAAATCGAAAGATTCCAGCTAATGTAAACTATCATACGTCGATTTAGAAAAGTCAAGCGATCCTGAAATGCTTTAAAGATCTCAAGTCTAATATAATGTTTGGTTAATAATACGCTGAACCATGTTTTGTGACACTTTTCAGCTCGACTGCCGGTCAAGGTTTTCGAAACACTAAATGGCCGGCAGTCCGTTATTCTCAGTAAATTTCACAAACTCTAAAGGTTCCAGCTAATCTAAACTATCATATGTCGATTTAGAAAAGTCAAGCGATCCTGAAATGCTTTACAGATGTCAAGTCTAGTGTTCGGTTTGCGCTGGGCTCAGAGGAGGAAATCATGTTTTGCAACACACGAACATTCAAAGACTCGCGACCAACAAAAACATGATATAGAAATCCCACAAAACCGGCTAGTTTGATCAGGATCACGACATGTTATAGTTTAGATTAGCTGGAATTTTTCGATTTTGTGAAATTTACTGAGAATAACGGACTGCCGGCCATTTAGTGTTTTGAAAACCTTGACCGGCAGTCGAGCTGAAAAGTGTCACAAAACATGGTTCAGCGTAAACCAAACACTAGACTTGAGATCTGTAAAGCATTTCAGGATCGCTTGACTTTTCTAAATCGACGTATGATAGTTTACATTAGCTGGAATCTTTCGATTTTGTGAAATTTACTAAGAATATAGAACTGCCGGCCATTTAGTATTTTGAAAACCTTGACCGGTTACCGGCCATATAGCCACAGCGTATTTTTTAAGTCAGCTAGTCTGCAGTTTTCCCACCTATGAAAAATTTGCATACAAAAAAAAAAAAGTAACGGATTGGAAGTAATCAGTTTTGGTTGGCTAATTCAGCAAATGTCAGTCAATCAAAAAAAGTGGGCGGCAGATGTTTCGTAGAAGGTTTGTATCAGGCTCTCTTTTCGTTTCGCTTTGCCCGACGGAATGTTATTTACAAAGCGAAACGAAAACTGAGCCTTATCTCAGGTTACAACTCACTTATGCAGCTAATACTTGAGTACGGGAGTTGTTGTCTGGGGACATGAAGCAAACAAACCGTGCGTCCAAGACGTAATCAATTTTACAGAAACGATGCGCCAGAGTAATCCTAGACAAAAAATGAGACACCCCCTCGGAGCCTTTATCTAGAGACCTTAACGTCATGCCATGATTTGATAAAAGACAAGACGCACGAATGGGTGAACCCGGCCTTCTTTTAGTTCATAAAATGATAGAGCGCTTGGGAAAAATGTGCACTATGCAGTAATGCACCACAGCCCATATGAACTTTGATGATGAATTGATGATGAATAAATGGAAAAAAATACTACCGGCTGGCAAATCAGACTGGAAATTAGACTCGAACGTTCCAAAGGGGTGTACTTGACCATGACTGCATAATGCTTCAAAGTAGTGTTGCAGCTAGTTTTCTTTTTCTTTAAATTAGCATGAGCTTAAGTCACAATCTTAGGTAGTAAACTAATATTTTGAGTGAAAAATCTTTGAAATAACACCCTATATGAAAAGGAGAACATAATGGTTGGAATAATTATGCCAGGATTTTAAATTTGTGCTGGTTTCTAAAGTGTTTATTGTACATGCTAAATTACTACAAAGGAGTAAAAAACCCAGACCTTCCCATGAGTAAGATCTTTATTCATATTATTGTCACTCTGATACAGGTACTTCAAAGACAAACTACCGGCATCTTCTTTTAGTTAATTCATCATCAGAAAACTGTGTTGCTGCACTTATCGTTTGATTTGGGATCAAGTCCATCTTCTCTGAAAAAAAAGTAAATAAATAAAGGATATGTCAATATTTCATTGCCTTGTTATTGATTCAACAACAAGCAAAGAAGTAACCGCAGAAAACCCAACCCTATACCCTTGTGTACCTCGTTGAGGATAATCCAAAAACCAACTTAAAATACAGAATATTATAGTCGATTTGTAGATCCTTTTTTAAAAATTGCAAGTTTGAATGTACGGTAGCTGAACACAGCAAAGAGAAAAATTTCTTGCATAGATAATTTTGAAATTTCTAATAATGTTGGATCGATCGAAATGGAGTTTTTCAAAATCGAAATTCAATAGTAAGCAATCGCCCATTTTTTAAAAAGCTCTAGGCTTACATGTAATCTTTGATTTAATTTAACAGTGAGATGTTGTTAGATCGATCAAAATCATGTCGAATTTTAGAATCAAACAACTCTACGTGCTTTACAAACCTGCCGCTTCCGTGCGAGCTCGATGCAAGTTAATCAATATATGCCAAAAAAAAGGCAAAGAATATTTCTTTCGTTTTTATACCGAGACAGCCGGGAAGCACGGGACTTGGACCAAGCACTTCTGCGATGAACAGTCAGATTTGTTTGTTTTGATGACTGAAAATTAATGCACGGAAACGGTAATTACTGCCACTTTCCTGCAACTAGGTGCAAACTATGTTATATTACTAAATCAAAGAAATTTCTCTGCTTTTAAATTTTCTAATGTGTCTTACTGTTTTGCGATGAAAGCTATAAAGCATAAAATTTCTGAAACAGTTAAGTTGTACAATTTAGCACAAAAAAGGTCCATACGTTTATATAAAACTGCTTCTTCCTAGCACCTCGTTACACGCTTACTCGCCAAAACAAAGCCCAGTAGTGTTTCTTCAACTGCTATATAAATTCTCGTGACTTGCACTAAACATAAAATGGCAGCATTACCCACCTTTTTAGCATTTCTTCTTCTCGCAACCAGCGATCGCAACGCCGATCTCGATTAAAAGGATCGGGCGACTGTGTTTGTCTGACAGTTCCTGGATACATTATCCTCTAGACAACACATATCACTAAACATTTCGAGCAAAATAATTGTCGATCTCTCATAGAGGCAACAAAACCACAAAGTTAACGCTACCGACCGACAAAAAAGCTGCCTTTTGTTCTCGACAACATGTAAAGGAGATTTTGTAAGCCATTAAAGAATTTGCCGGAAATCGATCACGTAATAATCCGCCAGTACAGGCATGCGCTTTAAACACCAGAGGGCGATTCGACGACGAAGAATAAAAAACAAGGCCAAAACTATATCCGTCTCTTCCTGAAAGGAAGGCCGGGTAACAAGAACGCGCTTACAGCGACCTCAGTCTGGCTTGCTTGGAGATTAGGTCGAGAAATGAGGAGGCGATTATTCTACACGAAAGAGGGTTTACTCGCTTAAGGTTTTGTACTTAGAGCAGTAAAAACTCATGTATATGACAAACCTTGGATCACAGTGAAATTGAAATCTATGATTGAGAAGTGACAAGCGGCATTTATTAAATATGGGAAAGATTCACCAGTCTATAGACACCAGGGGCACCCAACGAGAATATAGTTCAAAAACACTTAAACATAGCTTTGGGGAACGTATTTTAGTATTTAAACGGTGTACAACAACAACAACAACAACGAGCTTTATTTGCATGACCATACGAACACATACAGTACTGCAAAAGCTATGTTTAGGAATCAGAATTACAACACAGGACAATTACGTTACTTTGATAATAATTTGTCACGAACATCAAAACAAGCTGAAATATATTTTATGAATTGTACATTGATAAAGTAATTAGAAGAGTTCATCAGTTCATTGATCAAACCGTTTATAGGTAACTGGGTAATATTTGGAATCAGAGTCTTGACTTTATAGTAAAATTTATTGCTAATCATAGAGTATGTAGGACATTGAAAAAGACAGTGAACTTTGTCTTTTATTACATTGCATCCACAAAAAGGGCAATGGCTATTATCCTTTATAGTTTGATTGTATCTGCCTATTTCTATCATTAGTTTGTGATTGCTTATTCGTAGTTTTACTAAAGCCCTTCTCCCAGCTGTTCCTCTTGTTAAGTCTAAGTGACTACAGGAGGTATGATCGGTTTTAAAAGATCTATAAAATTCAAGTTTTTGAGAATGTTGAAGTTAAGGGTGTTTTGCCAATGTGAGATATATTCCTGTTTCATTGAACTTACATAGCTTTTTACCATAGCTATATCTAATAAATCAGGGTTAAAGTCAGGAAGCTTAAAGTTGTTGTGGAGTATTTTGAAAGTTATTTTTAAGACGGATCTATCCTATTTTTTAAGTTTAGTTTTTGTTTCGTTAAGTCTTGTTTTTGTCCACGTATACTTCGATATACTGTTTTCCTGTTTTGATCTTTTGTTTTTACTTGTACTTGAAGTTATGCTTAGCTCGCGAATTTACTTATTGCCATATTAGGAATGTTACAGGTGGTCGTGTTTGTGGTGTTAGAGCTGACCTTCGTTATTTGGTACTTATCAGTTGTGGCTGTGCGTAGGCTAGTCTATTCCCTAACGAGAGCAAACCTGTTGCCGAGTGTTAGAGATAAGATATACAATAGAAACTCTTCCGGTCAGTTAACCCAAACATGTCCAGCTTTGGCTATTAAAACCGCTACTATACTTGAACTAGTTATTAGAGAGATGTAGGAGAAGTAGTGTAGTAGTAGAGTAAGTAGAAGTTGTAAGAAGATTAAGAAGAATAAAAGGAAGATGTAAATCAGATTCCTGGTACCTCATCGTGTAGCGAGCGAGTTGCTCGAACACACCCCCACAAAGTATTCTCACTGACATATTCATTAAATGAGAGTGGAAGCTATTTGCCATTACAGTGTAAGTCGAATGACATTAAAAAAAGCTTGTTTGACGAGAGCGAAGTTCCTCATCTTTAGACTGTATATACAAAATCACGCGGCATTTGAGAATTTTTTGATTGATTGTGATATTTAAAGGAAAACGACCAAGCTCTGCTCAACAAGCTATATTAGAAGCTTTGTTGTTTACCTCCAAGTATCGTTTACAAAATTGAAGGTGTGCCTTCAAACGGTAGATACAGGCATATTATATCGTAGATACGGTAGATACAGGCATATTATATCCCCTAAACATTTTTCATCTGTTCGGATTTCCTAGCTGAAAGTCTAGCGATCCGAGAATTATAGGGATCAAAACTTACTTTTTCGAAAATTTCAGCCGGAAAAATGGCCCCGAAAATTCTAGGTGACCTTTTTAGGGTAAAAATCCATTAAAAATGGGCAATTATACGATTTTGGGAGGGGTTCGAAAATCCTAGGAGAGGCAGGCAAGCGAGAAATTTAACAACATATGTTCCGAAAATTCTAGATTTCAAATCGTCTTCCGAACAGATATTTTCAAAAAATTGTCGTTGGGTGCCCCTGGAGAAAGAATTAAACAAGCCTACGGCCAGATTTGAATTCACACATACCTGATTCACAACACACCTTGTAGGTTGTGTCCAGTCATTTAAAAAAACACACGTACGTACGTCACGACAAAACGTCGCTGGTGAGAAGAAATCACAAACTTTGACAACACAAAATTAACTGTGATGCTACAAAAGAACACTTACGCTAACGTTAGGAACATCCTCCGTGGCCATACTTTCCCTAACCTGTTCCAAGTTGGACCAAGTTGTTGCCGATCAAGTTTTGCTTGCTCCGACAATCTCCCACATGCTCTCGTCAACTTTATATAGCAACCATTTGATTGATAACTACACGAATTTGATTGATGGCTTCCCCCCCTGGTACAACTTAAACAAGGAAAAATTTCTGGATTCCTCTTTCCTAAAAAAAAAAAACTATGATCGGAGGGTGATATTTACGCTCCAGTCCTGGTAAACTTCATCATAACTGGCCATACATTGCACGACCAGGCAAAATGTTGCCTATTAAGAGAAGAACTAGAAACAGAGTTTTATAATCAGGAAAACTAGTGGAAAAAGGCGAAATTTCCAGATTTTTTTCCCACAATTATGACTTTTATGAGAAACCTACGCTTTGATCAGGAAAATCCTCATTGTAACTGGTCGATGCGTACCGCCTATATGCCAAATTGTTTTACAATTCAACTACCAAAGGTATTAAAACCACAGGCAACCCAAGCGCACTATGTGTGGGTTTGGGCTTCAGAGGTCATTTGGTTGGAATATACTAGAATTATTAGTGTATTAGCTGATGCCAAATAAATGCAAAAATCTTAAAGATATGAAGTCTTCTTGTTTGTCTATCTGTACTAGTAGCCTTTAAGATAACGAAGGTCGATATTTCTTGCATTATTACATGTGATTCGGGCCCTTATTGTTCGAATTTTATCACATGTATTCGAATCTACAACGCTAAGAAAAAAATCATGATCACGCGAAATATTGATTCAAAAAGCTCGCTTACCTTTAGTTCATAGCCAATCTGTGTCCTACGGCCGGTTTAAACGCCGTTTAGTCGACTTTCTTTCCATCGAGTACTGAACACTATAGACGAAGTAAGTAACTGTAAACGGATAACCTACGATACATAGAATATGAGTTGAAAATCAAAGCTTCAGCTGACTACCTCTTGACAAGGCTAATTGTCTTTTGCGGTTTACTTGAATGAATGCCGAAATCTCCCTCTCGATATAGCTGTGTAATCATTTTGCATGCGACCTAATTTGAACGAAAAACACAAGTGAAATGGGGTAACAAGCCGGATGCGATGACATCTAAGTGATAATCTTTATCTGTATTAGCCAATCATAAAGCACGCTACCCTCTCTACCCATGAAATGCATGTAGCCAATCAGATACAGGCTTTCGAGAGCTGCTACACATGTAATTTGTAGTGCCAAAAAAGGATTCAACGGACACCTGTCTTGAATATCTTTTTCACAATTACAGTGTTCTAAGTTCCTTGCACTGCATCGCACGCAATGGGCTCCACCGATGATCTTCCGATTGTGAACTTCGAAGCGCTGAGCCTCAAACATGAACAAGTACCTGACCGTGATGATCCTACAGTAAAAGAATTAGCCAGGCAGATGGTGAAGCATTTTAGTACAGTGGGATTCGCTTATATTACCAACCATGGCCTTACCCAAGAAAAGGTATAACTTTTCTCTTTATATTTTCTAAGAACACAACATAATTAGCGATTTTGCATTAAAATACACTTACACCAAGGTCTAACTAGGTCTAACTTTTTTCTATTTGCGACTGACAAGCCACGTGAACGACTTCGCAAATGCTAGAAGCCATCCCAGAGAGAAACCTTTGCTGGCAGGGTATTGGCTTCGGGGCTTTAGCTTTGATTGGAAAGGACGTTAAAGAAGTAGGCGTCCCGATGGGTGTCTTCTACTGAAGCAAAGACTGAAGACTTGAATCCCAGTTTAGTTTGAACAACTGTTGAAACACGAGAAAACGGCGGAAAGACAGTAAAACGTTCTGTTCGTCCCTTAAACAAACGATATCGTTGAGTTCTTCGTTTTGTAAAAACGATCCTTGTTCCAGTGAGAAAAAAGCCCAGCGGGGAAAGTGGGGGGTGGCGGGGGGTACCGGATTCCAAGTGAAGGGAGGATGATCGCAAGATTCTTGGGGGTAGAAAATTTAAACAAGTGTCGTAGTTTTTTGTGCGTGTAACATTAAGTAGGGATTTTTGCGCAATATTCGAAACAGTTCCAGGGATTTTGACATCCTGGTTTTGATTTTTGCCCCATTCAATTGTCCACAACCGCCACCCCTCCACCCCTTCGGTCTAAGTGACCGGAAGACGAAGTTAGGTTGGATCATCCCGTCACTTGGAATCCAGAGTACCCCTCCTCAGGGCCAATTGTTAAAAAACCAGACCCTTTAGGACCGTACATCCTATAAATAGCTTGATATATGAGAGGTAGTAATCTCTCCCCCGGAGAATAACTAACTTGCCTTTACTAAAAACGCGAGGTTATTAAACAAAAGACTTTATCGACATAATCTCGCAAGAAAATGGGTGTGCTGAAACCACCCGATTATCCTGATTATTATCTTATTTTGTCTGTTTAATTGTTTATAATGCAATAACTGTACTTAATTTACAGGTTGATGCCGCATTCAGCGCTGGGGACAGGTTTTTCACTTTGGAAAGTGAAGTCAAAGAAAAATACAAAAAAGAGGAAAGGGCCAGTCAAAATGGGTGGGACGCATTGGAAAGAGAGAGGTAGTTAACTCTTTAGAGTAGTCACAAGTGCAGCACGTAAAGCCATAGGTTAAACAGCTTTGTTATCCGACCGCAAATCATATATGTGTTTTATACTGCTGTTACAACAGAGCCTTTGGAATAAAAAATAAACTAGCTCTAAGTTATCAAGGTAAGAATTACGGGGCGATGCAGTTAATTTTTTTTTTTTCTATTTGCAATCTTACCTAAGCGAAAATGAGTTGTCTAAACCGCCTTGACACGCTCTTCTCCGCTGATCGGCGGCTCTTTGCGTCGTAGGGAGGCGGGGGAAAGGGGAAAAAAAGCGCGCGGGGCCGGGGGACGATAGGAATGGGGAAAGCCGCAAATAAAAATAAACGAAATTTTTTTGAACGAAGCTTTGATCCACTTGATGTTAAGATCCGAATCAGATCAGTAGCAGGGCATCTCTCAATCACGCTTTAAATGTTCCTTTTACGCATATGGAGTTAATTTCATAAATGAAACAGACGAGAGGGGGATACGTCACGTTGCCATGGAAGCAAATTCTCTGGATCTCAACAAACCGTGAAATATGGCAGAAAAAACGAAAAATTTAGCATGTAAGACTTTCCGGTGCATAATTATTGCACTCAGGAACAATTAAACAGTAGCCCATACTTTTCTTCCATCGTTTGACAATGCAAATTAGCTGTCTGTGTTTCAAGAAAGATTGTTGAGATCTTTCCAGTCGTTCAGATAGTTTATTGTGGGTTGGGCCTTCCCCACAATCTGAACGCCTGGAACAGGCTAGATGAGATCAGAAATTCCGCTGTAGAGTAACGTTACGTCACACAATTGTCAATACAGTCGATTCTCTCTTAACGAACACCTCTGTAAATCGGACACCTAGAGTTGGTCCCTGCCTTTCTTTACTCTCTTTATTGAACTCTCTATACGACAGTAATCTCTCCAAGACGGAAACTTGGTGCCGGTCCCAGAGGTGTCCGTCTGAGAGAGTCGAGAGAGAGTTAACTGTACTTTTGACACCCTGCTGGTAGAGGTTTAACCCCCAACATGTTCGCGCCGCTGATATTCGCGTAGTGGGCCTATTTACGTCAGACAACCCCGCGCGAACGACTTCGTTATCCTAAAAAATTTATCTTTTTTTGTTCTATAGGTTCTATAGTTTTATTCCTTTAACGTATTGTCTTTTGATTGCAGTGTTAATCGGCGAGAAAAGACACCAGGTGATCTAAAGGAATGCTTCGATATAAAAGATTTCTTGGAGGATGACTTCGTAAGTCAATAGCTAGATGCCAAGTTATCCAATGAAAAGCCACACCAAGGAGAGCTGAAAAAGTTAACCTATTTAATCCGATGAAATACCGATATGAATATAAGATAATAATATATAACAGATAAATTGACTTGTTCTACTATTTTGGACAGTGACTCCACTAAGATATTCGTACTTGCAAGAACAAGTCTAGCAACTTAACATTTTGAGATTCACGGCGATTACATCTTTAATTTCTACAAACGAGTTCAGCTATAGTGCCAGTCAGATCTTTTCCTCCAAATGTGCGGTAACTTTTCAGCCCGTAGACACGTAGTAGTGATAATAATAATGAGAATTAATCTAAAAACGTGACCTGATTTGAAATACAATGCAAAATGTTCTCATAAAAAGCATGTGGACTTAATTTAGAACCGTGGTTTTGTGCCGGGAACGCTTAGAGATTATTAACGCTTTCAGAAACAGTGTAGAGGAATCAAAGTTTCCAGAAGTTTCCGGAAGTTATTTTTTGCGTACTGTAATGTTTTCAAGGTAGGAGATATCGACTGAAGTTGCGTATCCAGTGTTGGATTCGTGCAGTGAGGTTTTTGGCTGTTGGCGCTACTGTGGGCGAAACTTCATAACAAAACAAGCCAAGTTTGAGTCTCATTTCAGGATTTCAAAATTAACACAATTATTTGAATCTTTGATGCAAACATGAAGCTCATAAAATAGCTTTCCTTGCCCGAAAATTTTACGGGACTTACGAGAAACAATCTCTCTCTGGAAACAAGTTATAGCGCTAATACACTAAAGGGGTCTGGAACGGCCAAAAACTGAGAGTGAAAGTTAAAGGCCAATTTTGAAGCGGTTCCTACAGTATTTCAAAGGTCGAAATCTTGGTTCCAAAACTCGCACTAGCTGATCGCGTAGTAAATTTTTGCCCCACATACCTGATACCCCTAACCTATTCCCTTGCCGTTCTCACTTAAGTCAATCCTGAACTCTACCGTGAGCTGTGACGTCACTGAAACAGAGGCTCGTTTACCCTTTTCCAGACTTCGCGCCGACAACAAGTCAAAAGAGAACGCTTAGGGACTAGGCTGATGATACCCATGGACAGTTTGTGTACCACTGGCTGCTTTAAACTCGACTGGTGTAAAAACGGGACGCATAAAAGTTGTCGAGATGATTGGGAAAAATAACAGAGTTTGTGAAAAAAGAGAAAACACTGACTCTTCCCAGTCCCTTCTGGACGAGTTGGGCACAAATGCTTCAAAGTTTACGGCGTTCCGTTTTCATACTAGACACTTCTTATGTCTGAGGCGAGAAAGTCGTTTGTTAAATGATTCTGAATGACGCACTTTAAGAAGACATTAAATGCATCTGTCTTATTTACCGTTCATAGCTAGACACTTTAACGTCTTTAGCATAAAAACGGCCACTAAGTTGCAATGACAACAATAGCGTGCGCCGTGAACGTTCCAGTCAAGGATCAGTGTTAATAATTGCTCGTTATTATCGGTCATTTGCAGCTTTGGCCAGCGGAAGTTCCCAACTTCGAGGAACATGTGTTGAATTTATGGAAAGATACTCATGAGCTCAGTTTAAGGGTGCTCTCAACTGTCACAATTGGGATGGGTCTGGTAAGTTCCATATTGGGCCATTTTGGCGGGGTTAAAATTCGATGTAATTGGTCCGTTGACTATAAATTGACGAATAAAGAGAACATAAAAGCGAATCTACTAAACTTTTTTCTTATTTCCTTAATGGAATAGCCGTTCCATCATTTATGGTGTGTTATGTTCACGTGGTATCAGCTAAAGAAACGAATTTGAATGGAATAAAAGTTTGTAGGCGGGTTAGAATTAACGCTTTTGAAATGAAGTGAGACAGAAAAATTTTTAAAGTATCATGGACGGAGCACAGAACAAATTAGTCAGTTAGGGAGGAACTCAAAAAGGAAGATCAATGGTTAGAGATCTTTATAAATAAACAAAAGCTGAAGTACTAATCTTGGCACAGGATGCGGTATTGCTAAAGAGAACAGTATTCTGGATGGAGATGACATGAGATTGTCGTGAAAATGAGCGGGAAAGCCGAATTAATACCCCATTCCTGATCCTGTTAGTCTGACAGCAACAGGAAGGATTATGACTCACAAATGATATTGAATTAACTTAACTACTTTGTTTCATCCCAGGATCCTACAACTTTTGACTTTGCTTTCAAACATACTGGGAAGCTTGAAGGAAATTCTGCGCTTCGCTACACTTACTACCCAAAAGCTGACCCGACAAAGGTGAAACCTGGTCAGCTACGTTGCGGGGAACACACTGACCTCGGGATCATAACGATGCTATATCAAGATGAATTAGGAGGTTTGGAGGTGAGACATTAACAGAAACTAATATCAAACCAGTGACAGTCGCTCCGACTGAGTGACACCACCTACTGGTTTCTTCTCGAAATGACGCCTGAGAAACGCGCGCAGAAATTCCATACTGACGACGCGTCGTGGTTGTGCCGCGTGGGAAATTTGCTTCAACCAATCAGAAGATGCGTCATCAGTATGGACGTTCTGCGCTCGTTTCTCAGACGTCATTGGCGGCAAACCAGCTTTGGCGTCGCGAAATGTCGGCTGTTTAGGCGAGGAGAGCCTTTTGAATTTCGAAAACTTTCTGCTCACCCTAGCTCTGCGCGATTATGAGCTCGACGATTACACAAAGGAAACTTCTGCGAACTTGTGAAGGAGAGATGTCTAGAATTGTTAAGAATTTTTTCATGTAAAGCAGTCGGCATAAGTGACCTGTGAGCGAAACAACTACAGTATTTCACTTAAGACCCTTAATCTTCGACTCATTTTTGGAATTTCCAGTATCATGAGAGGATTGGAGAAATGAAGCCGAAATGTTAGCAGTGAAAATCTTAATAATAATAAGCGGAACTAAAATGTACTTCCTTACTTGAATATCTCTGTTTCTTTTCTAACAGTTTTTGTCCGCTGAGGGGAAATATGTTCCTGCAGTTCCCATCAAAGGATCTATTTGCATCAATATTGGAAACATGATGCAGAAGTTGACATCAGACAGGCTTATCGCAGGGGTAATGGTTTTATGTTTATTTTTTCAACATTTTTTTGTTAAACTGTACAGTGACGCAAAAGTAGCTTTTTTGGAATCAGATTACCTATAACAGATAAAAGTTGTCTCGGACCCTACTGGGGCAGACTGGGTGTGATTATTGCGGGCGACAGGAGGGGTCCACAATCCTAATCTGCCCGGGTTGCTCGAAGCATGGTTAGTGCTAACCAGCGTTAAATACCATGGAAACCTATACATTTTGATACCTCTTAACCAACGGTTAGAGCTAACCAGGCTTCGAGCAACCGGCCCCTTTTTTGCTACTGCGCATGTTCAGCACTTCGTCTGGACTTCCACTAAAAATGAATGGAATACACAAAACGCAATCTGATAACGCGCATTTGACCATATTATATCACGTAGAACTTTCGCAAAGCACAGCGTTGGGGCAAAAGCGTTTTAACAATCGATCGCCCGCACGCCGTAACCTTTGGTTAGTACTTATTTGGCTAACCATAACCTTAAAGCAAAGTACTTCGTGTCAAGCTAACGTAATAATAGTCTCTCTGCATATAACTCATATTATTTTAATTTGGTACTTTACCTGCTTGAGCGGCTTTGTCTTCTTGTGGTACTTTCCTTACTCGAGTTGCTTAGTACTTACCACTTTAGATGCAGTCACACGCTATAACTGCAAATTTAACCAACTGCTGGACGTTTATCTGAGCGTTTAATAAATATCTAACGGAAAACCCTTAAAAGCTACAACAATGATAGTAAGGAAGAACATCTGTCAGGCAACAATACTTTAAATTTATGATCATTTTTCTTATATGTAAATACTAGTCATCCCGGTATGTTACATTATATGAGCCCCTTCGATAATCGAGTACATTGCCTCTAATTTCCTACACACTAATGGTCACAGTCTTTATGGGTCCCACCTTTAGGGGTAAAGAATGGAAATTCGAAACTTTGCGAGACCCTTGTTTCAAAATTCGAGCCTCCGAGACGCAAAATCACCCGAGATCTCACGAAATCGGGCCAAAATTTTCCAAGACCCACGTTTTTTGAGGAATTATTCTATGCCCCGACCTTTATATGATAAACGTTTCGTCCCATGTAATTGTAAGATAATCCAGATTCTGGAAACGTTTTGCTTATGGAATCCAGAATCCTGAGCTTTGGAATCCGGAAATAGCTCTAGGAATCCGGAATCCCGCTATAACGATTGGAAACCGGAATCCAAGTTCCATTAACAAGGAATCCGAAATTCATCACCTGGAATCTGGAATCCATCACCTGGAATCCAGAATCCATCACCTGGAAACTGGAATCCATCACCTGGAATCCAGAATCCATCACCTGGAATCCGGAATCCATCAACTGGAACCTGGAATCCATCACCTGGAATCCGCAATCCATCACCTGGAATCCGGAATTCACAGCATAGAATCCAGAATCCAAGACTGCCTTGGATTCCCTTACATGGCGCAAAACTTCATTCCATTCTCTAATTGATTGTTAATTGCATTTCAGCGCCATCGAGTAGTGGTGTCAGAAAAGGAGGTGAATTACTTGAACCATCCTCGACGCTCGCTTGTCTACTTTATGCGTCCAGATCTTGACGCACAGATTGAGTGCCTAGATGGGTCCAACAAATACGTGCCAATAATCAGCGGAAACTATGTAAAGCAAAAGTTAAATGCCACTTATCAGTATTGAAATCCACAAAATTTAAGTAATAGACTTTAAAAGCAACTATCTATGAGGGTTCTCAAATAGATTTTTCGATATCCGTTATTTGAAACTCGGGATTTCGGGATTTTAAGGCAAAAATGGGCGAGATTCGGGATTGAAAGTATGCGCGGGAGGTTGCATACCAAAAATAACCCTCGGGATTACAGAATTACGGGACTGCACGAAATTTTGGGTCGGGACTACGCGATTGAAGAACCCTATTGGGGACCCTCATCTAGGCCTGTCCCGATTATGCTCGTAAAATTCTGGAAATTAAAGTTGCCTATTAGAATACCAAATTATTGCTAAAAATCGCCAAAATCCCTAAAGTTGCCACCTACATTTCAAAAGTTGCTACGTAAATTTCTTGACATTTTAAATTTCAGCGTTACTTTATAATTAAAAGCTTTGTTCTCTGTTCTACACAATGAGGGTTTACATCAGTCAAGAAAAATAGCTTGAAAATTACTTCTAAAGAGCTGCTCCCAAACAAATATCGGCGAAACCACGTGAAGTAGCCCAAGCTCACTATGAGAGCCTTGAACAACATATTTCTTAGCCAGGTAATTATTCATACGAAGACAATTATAAATACTTGGTCGTTGTATGAGAATTATTCATTTTTGTATAATTTATGGAAATGTGCATTAAATTTGCTTTTAAGGCTTACTTTTCTGTTGATAAACGCTCAATGAATAAGCACTCACTGAATTTTTGGTGAAGTCGTTAAATTTTTTTGGTTTGAGATGTGCTCTAAACCTAATTTTGCTCAAAAATTGCTCAGAAAGGCAAAAGTTGTTCGAGGTTGCTTGAACCACAATAAGTTGCTTCTAACGGCAAAAGTTGCTCAAAAGTTGCCGAGCGCAATCGGGACAGGCCTACCCTCATCTATCCTTTTTATCGGCCGCAGTAGACCAACATGGACGAAAGTTTTGGTTTTTTCCCAACATTCAACTGGTTTATCACTGAGTTTCCCCGGTGATTAAGCTAACAAAGAGTTCCATGTAATCTTTTGCTTTTATATAACAAGTTTCCATGCACCAGTAAAATAAACAACAGATCGACCAATCCAATGATAACGCGTGTATTGTTTTTTAATAGTTAGTTAATGCTGTTCTTTGAGCCTTTCTAATCTAAATTCATCTGAATTTAACTTTTTTTATTAACTCTCCAATGAGGTTAACATCAAAATTTTAGGGAAGAAAGCAAAATATTCAAACTTCAGTTTAATTTAGAATCACCTTGTGGAGCATGATAATAATTAAGTTATTTTGTCAGTTTCTTGGAGAATCATGAATTTTAGTTTGCAAATGGGCGGTAATTTATGCTAAACACTTTGTGTCTTTATACCTAAAAGAACTACCACACAGCAAAAAGTTGAAAACTTAAGAGAACCACCTTAAGAAAAGGAATAGCACCCTTGGATTCCTGGGTCGGGCGATGCCTACTCCCTAGGCCTCATTATTGCGCACGGCCGATGTGTTTCGGGTCACGTGGTTCGAGCCAGTCACGGCCCAGTCTCGGATACGTCACCAAAATGCATTGACCGAGAAGGCCTGAAAAGACGCCGTACAGGGACTTGGGACTAGGCAAGGATCGGCGCTCCTGTTGGTGCAAGACCGACGACAAGCATTGGAAAGCAAATCATAGTTAGTAAAGGATAGCACTGGTTATGAAAGCTGCAAAAATCGAACATGTCAAACAAGGAGCTTCACCTTTTTTTTGAGCTCCCTAAACATGCACAATCTTTTGTTTTTATTCATTAATTGGGACGTTTCTCTTGGTCAGTAAGGGCGGCAACTCTCGACTAGTCACTTAATCTCCACCACAGACGTTCTTAGGGGTTCGTCACGCATGCCCCACTAACGTCTGCTGAAACGAGTGGTAAAAAACGTAGACCAATCACAGCACACTTCCAGATCTGAGTCTCTGGGAAGTGTATCTTGGACCCTTAAGAAGTTTTGCTCAAGACAGAAAAGATCAGAAAGGTATCGACAGGTGAATACCTTATACTTTTAGAACAAATTACTCAGTAACTCAGTCGCCTTCGTGCTAGAGATTGCCCTCGCAATCTCATGGGACAAATTACCTTGGAGGTTTAATTCGCTGAACGCCGGAAGCTGGCTTTACTACAAATCAATAAAGTGCAAAAAAAATTATGCCTTTTGTTAAGTTACAACGTACCCTCCGTTGCCTCACCCACGGAACAACTTTTTGAGCAAAACACATAATCCAGCCTTTGACAAAGAGAAATATACAAAACGCTCACGCTTATCTCTATATTCTTGTCCGGAGCTACCTCTTTGGTCACCACACTCTACGGGCGTCCAGGAACCAGGAACACGGAATATTCCGGAACAAGAAAAAAAGTAAATTACTCTTTTTTATGAAAAAAAATATTATTAAATATAATAATAATAATAATAATAATAATAATAATAATAAAATATTTTTTCCTAAAATTATACTAACAAAATTAATAAAATAACAAAACATAACATAACATAAAAACGAAAAATAAGGAAAGAAAGAAAAAGAAACTGCTATCATCTCCAAGTATGAGAAAACGCCTGCGTGAAAGGATATTTTTTTGACACTTGGACTCTTAGGGGAGCTCGTCTTTCGTCCCTCGTCGTGTTGATGTCTTGCAAAGTTAATTTTTAGTACGATCAGCATTGCAGTATTCTGCTTGGAGAATCGAATTTAATATGTCTACTTTTTCTCTGTAAGTACTTCGTGTCAACCTCCAGAAAGCAAAGCACCTTACATTTTACTTGAAGTAATTAAAATTACTTCAAGTAAAATAAAGCTTCACACACAACCGATTCTTTTTGACTTCAGGTAATATTTTCCCACGCAACAAAATTAAGATTGATTGACATGTCTCGCCTTTCTTAAAGCTCAAGAAACCGCAAAACTGCAAGTCAGCTTTCAACTAAGGCCTGTTTCAAACGTCGTGCTATTGCCGTGCTAAGCTGGCTGGACTGTCGCTCGACTACAGCACGACATTAGCACGACTTTGTTTCAGACGTCGAATGACAGTCGAATGGAACGGCTGTTGCCAAAAACAAAACACAAAAAT